>NW_024545762.1:0-34280 GCF_018152505.1 Drosophila elegans | reverse complement strand
CCCTATCTACTATCTAGCGAAACCACAGCCAAGGGAACGGGCTTGGAATAATTAGCGGGGAAAGAAGACCCTTTTGAGCTTGACTCTAATCTGGCAGTGTAAGGAGACATAAGAGGTGTAGAATAAGTGGGAGATATTAGACCTCGGTTTGGTATCGCCAATGAAATACCACTACTCTTATTGTTTCCTTACTTACTTGATTAAATGGAACGTGTATCATTTCCTAGCCATTATACGGATATATTTATTATATCTTATGGTATTGGGTTTTGATGCAAGCTTCTTGATCAAAGTATCACGAGTTTGTTATATAATCGCAAACAAATTCTTTAATAAAAGGAGTGCATTTATGTATTTTTGATTTGAAAATTTGGTATAACTCCAATTACTCAGGTATGATCCAATTCAAGGACATTGCCAGGTAGGGAGTTTGACTGGGGCGGTACATCTCTCAAATAATAACGGAGGTGTCCCAAGGCCAGCTCAGTGCGGACAGAAACCACACATAGAGCAAAAGGGCAAATGCTGACTTGATCTCGGTGTTCAGTACACACAGGGACAGCAAAAGCTCGGCCTATCGATCCTTTTGGTTTAAAGAGTTTTTAACAAGAGGTGTCAGAAAAGTTACCATAGGGATAACTGGCTTGTGGCGGCCAAGCGTTCATAGCGACGTCGCTTTTTGATCCTTCGATGTCGGCTCTTCCTATCATTGTGAAGCAAAATTCACCAAGCGTTGGATTGTTCACCCATGCAAGGGAACGTGAGCTGGGTTTAGACCGTCGTGAGACAGGTTAGTTTTACCCTACTAATGACAAAACGTTGTTGCGACAGCATTCCTGCGTAGTACGAGAGGAACCGCAGGTACGGACCAATGGCACAATACTTGTTCGAGCGAACAGTGGTATGACGCTACGTCCGTTGGATTATGCCTGAACGCCTCTAAGGTCGTATCCGTGCTGGACTGCAATGATAAATAAGGGGCAATTTGCATTGTATGGCTTTCTAAACCATTTAAAGTTTATAATTTATTTTATGAACGACAATGGATGTGATGCCAATGTAATTTGTAACATAGTAAATTGGGAGGATCTTCGATCACCTGATGCCGCGCTAGTTACATATAAAAACATTATTTAATACAATGACAAAGCCTAGAATCAATTGTAAACGACTTTTGTAACAGGCAAGGTGTTGTAAGTGGTTGAGCAGCTGCCATACTGCGATCCACTGAAGCTTATCCTTTGCTTGATGATTCGATAATAAATATATATATATATAATATATAACATAATCAATTTAAATTATCATCATATATGTTTGATAGTTTTTGTTGTTATATATTATTTATATATTTTATTAGGAGGAGGAGGTTAAATATGATATGGATTAGATATAACCTAATTAAACAGGTAGCCAAATGCATCGTCATCTTAATAGTGACGCGAATGTGTGATATTATATATCTTAAGAGTATAAGTCACATACAGTAGCCTAATGTTCTATCGTCATCTATTTAGTGACGCAGATATAAATTGTCAAAATATAATAAGTCTTGCTTGATAGCAAAACTTATGTCTCTTATTAAAGGCAAATGAAATGATATCTATGCATATTAAAGAAGAAAGAATTATAAAGCCATATAAATAAACATATTTTAATATGAAAAATATGAATCTAAAAACTACACAAGTCTTTTTTGGTAGCCAAATGAATCGTCATCTACTTAGTGACGCATATAATAAAATGTCAAATTAAAAGAGTCTTACTACAAGTCTTTTTTGGTAGCCAAATGAATCGTCATTTACTTAGTGACGCATATAATAAAATGTCAAATTAAAAGAGTCTTACTACAAGTCCCTTTATTAAAGGCGGCAAATTAAACGGTATATATATTTATTTTAAATATATATATACAATTTGAAAAAAAACTAAAACGAAAAATTGCATACATATTAAAAAGACTTTTAATATGAAAAATACGAGCCTAAAAACTACAAGTCACTTATGGTAGCCAAATGCATCGTCATCTTAATAGTGACGCGAATGTGAAAACAAATGCCGAGTGCTGAAGTTCCAGGTAAGAGCTTAGATATTATATATCTTAGGACTATAAGTCACATACAGTAGCCAAATGAATCGTCATCTATTTAGTGACGCAGATATAAATTGTCAAAATATAATAAGTCTTGCTTGATAGCAAAACTAATGTCTCTTATTAAAGGCAAATGAAATGATATCTATGCATATTAAATAAGAAGAAAGAATTATTAATACAAGTCATTTTTGGTAGCCAAATGAATCGTCATCTTACTTAGTGACGCATATAAACAAATCTCAAATTAAAAGAGTCTTATTTATATTATAAATATATACAAATATACAAAAAAAAATGTTCCATATGAAAAATTTGAGTCTAAAAACTACAAGTCCCTTATGGTTGCCAAATGGAATCGTCATCTACTTAGTGACGCTGATAAAAAATTGTCAAAGTAACAAGATTTACTAAAAGTTTCGAATTAATAAATGAAATGAATATGAAATGAAATGAAATGAAATGGAATGGAATGGAATGAAATGAAATGAAATGAAATTTAATATATTTAATATTAAAAAAATATATCTATATTCATTTGGGTAAATTGAGAATATCCATACAATGGATTGCTTATAGTAAAGCAACAAAATATATGGGTATTTCTCAGAACATATAATATTAATATGATTTTGTGAATTCCTATAATAAATAACATTCATATATATGAAAATGTTATCATATATCAATATTATTGATATATTATATATGGAATGTATGGAAAATATAAAATATTCCTTCAATTTCCTCAAGCATATGGAGGAAATTCATATGAAGGCAGACTTTTAGTACTGTAAACACGCAGTTTAAAGACGGCGTGTCCAAAAACATATATAGGGTAGTGCCTGTTGGCTGGCAACCAAATATATGGGTATTTCTCAGAACATATAAAATTAATATTATATTGTGAATACCTATAATAAATAACATTCATATATATGAAAATGTTGTAATAAATCAATATTATTGATATAATATATATGAAATGTATGGAAAATGTGAAACATATCGATATTGATCAATATTAGTTGAGATATCCCATATGTTGGGTGGCAAATAGAATTGAAAATACCCGATTTCAAGACAACGTGTCGAAAAACACATATAGGATGGTCAGTGGTTGTCCATCTATAGTTGAACAAAATTTATGATATCCATATAATTTTGTCAATTTAATAGCAAAATTAAATATTTTCCGTATGTTTTGTATCTTGATTCTTGCGAATACGAGACTTGGCTTGATACGGTTAATATTAAGTGTCATCACTTTTTAGATAATAATGTTGAAAACGAAAGCCAAGGTTGTATATATTATTATATGGCAACAATTGTTTTCCGACCTTTATCGTTAATCTAATTCAGGCTAATGTTATTATTAGTGCTGTTGTTATATATATTATATATATATTATAAATGTTTCATATGCGCTCGGTTTTATGTGATATATTACCAGAGAGTTATATGGAAATGATAGATTTTAAATTTATCATAAAAATACAAATGATTTAACTCAATATTTATATTGGTTAATCAAAAATAATTGGTACATGTGTGAAATATATATGTATGGCGAAATAAAATGATATTTTAAAATGAAATATGTAAATATGAATTATATTATAGAATTATATATGAAAAATTCTAGTTACTGTGGGCAAACGTGGCGTGTAACAAATATAAAGAATTTTAAAACGATTATGAAGCTAAACAAAGATAGCCATATTCGTATCAAGATTATTTTCCTCCCTCCTAAATGCAATTTAAAGAAAAATACTCTATAATAAATTTTGTATTACTAATTTCTATTTTAAAAAAATATGAAAGTAATATGAATTAAAAACATTATTCTGGTTGATCCTGCCAGTAGTTATATGCTTGTCTCAAAGATTAAGCCATGCATGTCTAAGTACACACGAATTAAAAGTGAAACCGCAAAAGGCTCATTATATCAGTTATGGTTCCTTAGATCGTTAACAGTTACTTGGATAACTGTGGTAATTCTAGAGCTAATACATGCAATTAAAACATGAACCTTATGGGACATGTGCTTTTATTAGGCTAAAACCAAGCGATCGCAAGATCGTTATACTGGTTGAACTCTAGATAACATGCAGATCGTATGGTCTTGTACCGACGACAGATCTTTCAAATGTCTGCCCTATCAACTTTTGATGGTAGTATCTAGGACTACCATGGTTGCAACGGGTAACGGGGAATCAGGGTTCGATTCCGGAGAGGGAGCCTGAGAAACGGCTACCACATCTAAGGAAGGCAGCAGGCGCGTAAATTACCCACTCCCAGCTCGGGGAGGTAGTGACGAAAAATAACAATACAGGACTCATATCCGAGGCCCTGTAATTGGAATGAGTACACTTTAAATCCTTTAACAAGGACCAATTGGAGGGCAAGTCTGGTGCCAGCAGCCGCGGTAATTCCAGCTCCAATAGCGTATATTAAAGTTGTTGCGGTTAAAACGTTCGTAGTTGAACTTGTGCTTCATACGGGTAGTACAACTTACAATTGTGGTTAGTACTATACCTTTATGTATGTAAGCGTATTACCGGTGGAGTTCTTATATATGTTTAAATACTTGTATTTTTTCATATGTTCCTCCTATTTAAAAACCTGCATTAGTGCTCTTAAACGAGTGTTATTGTGGGCCGGTACAATTACTTTGAACAAATTAGAGTGCTTAAAGCAGGCTTCAAATGCCTGAATATTCTGTGCATGGGATAATGAAATAAGACCTCTGTTCTGCTTTCATTGGTTTTCAGATCAAGAGGTAATGATTAATAGAAGCAGTTTGGGGGCATTAGTATTACGACGCGAGAGGTGAAATTCTTGGACCGTCGTAAGACTAACTTAAGCGAAAGCATTTGCCAAAGATGTTTTCATTAATCAAGAACGAAAGTTAGAGGTTCGAAGGCGATCAGATACCGCCCTAGTTCTAACCATAAACGATGCCAGCTAGCAATTGGGTGTAGCTACTTTTATGGCTCTCTCAGTCGCTTCCCGGGAAACCAAAGCTTTTGGGCTCCGGGGGAAGTATGGTTGCAAAGCTGAAACTTAAAGGAATTGACGGAAGGGCACCACCAGGAGTGGAGCCTGCGGCTTAATTTGACTCAACACGGGAAAACTTACCAGGTCCGAACATAAGTGTGTAAGACAGATTGATAGCTCTTTCTCGAATCTATGGGTGGTGGTGCATGGCCGTTCTTAGTTCGTGGAGTGATTTGTCTGGTTAATTCCGATAACGAACGAGACTCAAATATATTAAATAGATATCTTCAGGATTATGGTGTTGAAGCTTATATAGCCTTCATTCATGGTGGCAGTAAAATGTTTATTGTGTTTGAATGTGTTTATATAAGTGGAGCCGTACCTGTTGGTTTGTCCCATTATAAGGACACTAGCTTCTTAAATGGACAAATTGCGTCTAGCAATAATGAGATTGAGCAATAACAGGTCTGTGATGCCCTTAGATGTCCTGGGCTGCACGCGCGTACAATGAAAGTATCAACGTGTATTTCCTAGACCGAGAGGTCCGGGTAAACCGCTGAACCACTTTCATGCTTGGGATTGTGAACTGAAACTGTTCACATGAACTTGGAATTCCCAGTAAGTGTGAGTCATTAACTCGCATTGATTACGTCCCTGCCCTTTGTACACACCGCCCGTCGCTACTACCGATTGAATTATTTAGTGAGGTCTCCGGACGTGATCACTGTGACGCCTTGCGTGTTACGGTTGTTTCGCAAAAGTTGACCGAACTTGATTATTTAGAGGAAGTAAAAGTCGTAACAAGGTTTCCGTAGGTGAACCTGCGGAAGGATCATTATTGTATAATATCTTTACCGTTAACACAAAATTTTGTATTATTTAATAATACAAAAAAAAATAAATTTGCCAAAAAATATATTATATTATATAATCTATATATATATATATATATAAATATGTCAAAAAATATATCAAAAATATCTTATCTAATTTAAAGCGTTTTAATGAAAGAAAAGTATAGTCCTATGGACTTAAATAGCTCGAGCAAATGGTGTCCAATGCCGAGTAATTATTATGAGATATCAATTACGAGTCGTGGGCGGAGGCTCTGATGTCCATAAAATAAAAATCGACCTGGCCAATCGATTAGAGATACAGATAGATAGAAGATATATATACGATATGTTAAATATATAATATATAATAGAATATAATATAATTACTTTGTGTGTATATGGACCATAATATACACGCGTTGCGCATATGTATTGTTCATCTAAGTTATGGGCATACATTGGTTAATGCAACAACCTAAAATATATAATGTTGTACCCGGTTAATAATCAGGTTAATGTTTTATATAAAATGCAATATATATCAAACTTAAATAGAAATAAAATGAAAAATGAAAATTGGTATTATATTGTTTATATGAAACTAAGACATTTCGCAACATTTATTTTAGGTATAAAAATACATTTATTGAAGGAATTGATATATGCCAGTAAAATGGTGTATTTTTAATTTCTTTCAATAAAAACACAATTGACGAAATTAAAAAAACAAATATTATAAAACTCTAAGCGGTGGATCACTCGGCTCATGGGTCGATGAAGAACGCAGCAAACTGTGCGTCATCGTGTGAACTGCAGGACACATGAACATCGACATTTTGAACGCATATCGCAGTCCATGCTGTTATGTACTTTAATTAATTTTATAGTGCTGCTTGGACTACATATGGTTGAGGGTTGTAAGACTATGCTAATTAAGTTGTTTATAAAATTTTTAAATAAAATTTATAAGCACATGGTATATTATTGGATAATTATTTATTATTCATAATATTAAAAAATATATGAAAAACATTAACTCACAATGGATGTGATAAACGAAGAAAAATATTTTCGTTTTCAATCAAATGATACTGAGAAATGTCTAGCATAAAAAATGTTGAAATATTTTTCATCTAGAATTGTCTCTTATTAATGATTAGAAATTCGAAAGCTATTGGAAATGTTATTGCTCTTCGTTGGTTCTTTATAATTATCGAATTTATAAAATGTTTTCTCATTATATTTAAAGAATTAATTAATAAAAAGTTATATACAACCTCAACTCATATGGGACTACCCCCTGAATTTAAGCATATTAATTAGGGGAGGAAAAGAAACTAACAAGGATTTTCTTAGTAGCGGCGAGCGAAAAGAAATCAGTTCAGCACTAAGTCACTTTGTCTATATGGCAAATGTGAGATGCAGTGTATGGAGCGTCAATATTCTAGTATGAGAAATTAACGATTTAAGTCCTTCTTAAATGAGGCCATTTACCCATAGAGGGTGCCAGGCCCGTATAACGTTAATGATTACTAGATGATGTTTCCAAAGAGTCGTGTTGCTTGATAGTGCAGCACTAAGTGGGTGGTAAACTCCATCTAAAACTAAATATAACCATGAGACCGATAGTAAACAAGTACCGTGAGGGAAAGTTGAAAAGAACTCTGAATAGAGAGTTAAACAGTACGTGAAACTGCTTAGAGGTTAAGCCCGATGAACCTGAATATCCATTATGGAAAATTCATCATTAAAATTGTAATATTTAAACAATATTATGATAATAGTGTGCATTTTTTCCATATAAGGACATTGTAATCTATTAACATACAAAATTTATCATAAAATATGGCTTATAGTTTAATCCAATTAAAATGCTTGCGTTTTAACACAGATTAAATGTCATTAATTTGATAAAGTGTTGATAGATTTATATGAATACAGTGCGTTAATTTTTCGGAATTATATAATGGCATAATTATCATTGATTTTTGTGTTTATTATAAGCACTTGTATGATTAACAATGCGAAAGATTCAGGATACCTTCGGGACCCGTCTTGAAACACGGACCAAGGAGTCTAACATATGTGCAAGTTATTGGGATATAAACCTAATAGCGTAATTAACTTGACTAATAATGGGATTAGTTTTTTAACTATTTATAGCTAATTAACACAATCCCGGGGCGTTCTATATAGTTATGTATAATGATATTTATATTATTTATGCCTCTAACTGGAACGTACCTTGAGCATATATGCTGTGACCCGAAAGATGGTGAACTATACTTGATCAGGTTGAAGTCAGGGGAAACCCTGATGGAAGACCGAAACAGTTCTGACGTGCAAATCGATTGTCAGAATTGAGTATAGGGGCGAAAGACCAATCGAACCATCTAGTAGCTGGTTCCTTCCGAAGTTTCCCTCAGGATAGCTGGTGCATTTTAATGTTATATAAAATAATCTTATCTGGTAAAGCGAATGATTAGAGGCCTTAGGGTCGAAACGATCTTAACCTATTCTCAAACTTTAAATGGGTAAGAACCTTAACTTTCTTGATATGAAGTTTAAGGTTATGATATAATGTGCCCAGTGGGCCACTTTTGGTAAGCAGAACTGGCGCTGTGGGATGAACCAAACGTAATGTTACGGTGCCCAAATTAACAACTCATGCAGATACCATGAAAGGCGTTGGTTGCTTAAAACAGCAGGACGGTGATCATGGAAGTCGAAATCCGCTAAGGAGTGTGTAACAACTCACCTGCCGAAGCAACTAGCCCTTAAAATGGATGGCGCTTAAGTTGTATACCTATACATTACCGCTAAAGTAGATGATTTATATTACTTGTAATATAAATTTTGAAACTTTAGTGAGTAGGAAGGTACAATGGTATGCGTAGAAGTGTTTGGCGTAAGCCTGCATGGAGCTGCCATTGGTACAGATCTTGGTGGTAGTAGCAAATAATCGAATGAGACCTTGGAGGACTGAAGTGGAGAAGGGTTTCGTGTGAACAGTGGTTGATCACGAGTTAGTCGGTCCTAAGTTCAAGGCGAAAGCCGAAAATTTTCAAGTAAAACAAAAAGCAAACTATTAAGAAACACAAATAATAATAAAAGGCAAAAATAATATACTTGAATAATTTTGAACGAAAGGGAATACGGTTCCAATTCCGTAACCTGTTGAGTATCCGTTTGTTATTAAATATGGGCCTCGTGCTCATCCTGGCAACAGGAACGACCATAAAGAAGCCGTCGAGAGATATCGGAAGAGTTTTCTTTTCTGTTTTATAGCCGTACTACCATGGAAGTCTTTCGCAGAGAGATATGGTAGATGGGCTAGAAGAGCATGACATATACTGTTGTGTCGATATTTTCTCCTCGGACCTTGAAAATTTATGGTGGGGACACGCAAACTTCTCAACAGGCCGTACCAATATCCGCAGCTGGTCTCCAAGGTGAAGAGTCTCTAGTCGATAGAATAATGTAGGTAAGGGAAGTCGGCAAATTAGATCCGTAACTTCGGGATAAGGATTGGCTCTGAAGATTGAGATAGTCGGGCTTGATTGGGAAACAATAACATGGTTTATGTGCTCGTTCTGGGTAAATAGAGTTTCTTTCATTTATGGAAGTTACTTGTTCCCCGGATAGTTTAGTTACGTAGCCAATTGTGGAACTTTCTTGCTAAAATTTTTAAGAATACTAATTGGGTCAAACCAATTAGTTCTTATTAATTATAACGATTATCAATTAACAATCAATTCAGAACTGGCACGGACTTGGGGAATCCGACTGTCTAATTAAAACAAAGCATTGTGATGGCCCTAGCGGGTGTTGACACAATGTGATTTCTGCCCAGTGCTCTGAATGTCAAAGTGAAGAAATTCAAGTAAGCGCGGGTCAACGGCGGGAGTAACTATGACTCTCTTAAGGTAGCCAAATGCCTCGTCATCTAATTAGTGACGCGCATGAATGGATTAACGAGATTCCTACTGTCCCTATCTACTTGCTGTGTGGTTAGCGGCGAAGAATACTGCCACAGCTTGTCATTGCTTGTCGTAGGAGGCGACTAAAATGGCACATGGGCACCCTATCCGGGCTTGTCGGAGCCAAAGGGGGAGGGCCTACCGAGCCCTTAATTTCGGTACCACGGGTTGGGCAGTTTTCCAAGGCTGCCCATTGAGGTCGGCCCCCTTGTGGGAGTATCGTGGTGGCTGTGGTTGACACCCATATCGCGGGTAGAACTCTCGGGTTCGACGTGGAGTTGCGTTATACAACTCGGGTGCTGTGACCCATAGAGCAGCAGAGATTTTAGATAGATCTCGCCCCTCAGCAAGGGGGAGTGTTTGCCCGGCAAGCAAGCACTCGAATTGACACCGGGGTAGTTGCTATGTACATAGCTATAGCTTCTAGACCGGGGCGTTGGTCTGGCGCTTAATCTAGACACATGCACTATATGCTCACTTGCGGGTGTGTTATGTACTCACTTGTGGGTGCATGATGTATCAACTTGTGGGTATATTAGAGTGCCGTGGTTGTAATCCCTTCAGTGTGGAACACGCCACGTAAAATAAGTTTCAGAGAGATCTGTTTTACACCTGTCCCTATCTACTATCTAGCGAAACCACAGCCAAGGGAACGGGCTTGGAATAATTAGCGGGGAAAGAAGACCCTTTTGAGCTTGACTCTAATCTGGCAGTGTAAGGAGACATAAGAGGTGTAGAATAAGTGGGAGATATTAGACCTCGGTTTGGTATCGCCAATGAAATACCACTACTCTTATTGTTTCCTTACTTACTTGATTAAATGGAACGTGTATCATTTCCTAGCCATTATACGGATATATTTATTATATCTTATGGTATTGGGTTTTGATGCAAGCTTCTTGATCAAAGTATCACGAGTTTGTTATATAATCGCAAACAAATTCTTTAATAAAAGGAGTGCATTTATGTATTTTTGATTTGAAAATTTGGTATAACTCCAATTACTCAGGTATGATCCAATTCAAGGACATTGCCAGGTAGGGAGTTTGACTGGGGCGGTACATCTCTCAAATAATAACGGAGGTGTCCCAAGGCCAGCTCAGTGCGGACAGAAACCACACATAGAGCAAAAGGGCAAATGCTGACTTGATCTCGGTGTTCAGTACACACAGGGACAGCAAAAGCTCGGCCTATCGATCCTTTTGGTTTAAAGAGTTTTTAACAAGAGGTGTCAGAAAAGTTACCATAGGGATAACTGGCTTGTGGCGGCCAAGCGTTCATAGCGACGTCGCTTTTTGATCCTTCGATGTCGGCTCTTCCTATCATTGTGAAGCAAAATTCACCAAGCGTTGGATTGTTCACCCATGCAAGGGAACGTGAGCTGGGTTTAGACCGTCGTGAGACAGGTTAGTTTTACCCTACTAATGACAAAACGTTGTTGCGACAGCATTCCTGCGTAGTACGAGAGGAACCGCAGGTACGGACCAATGGCACAATACTTGTTCGAGCGAACAGTGGTATGACGCTACGTCCGTTGGATTATGCCTGAACGCCTCTAAGGTCGTATCCGTGCTGGACTGCAATGATAAATAAGGGGCAATTTGCATTGTATGGCTTTCTAAACCATTTAAAGTTTATAATTTATTTTATGAACGACAATGGATGTGATGCCAATGTAATTTGTAACATAGTAAATTGGGAGGATCTTCGATCACCTGATGCCGCGCTAGTTACATATAAAAACATTATTTAATACAATGACAAAGCCTAGAATCAATTGTAAACGACTTTTGTAACAGGCAAGGTGTTGTAAGTGGTTGAGCAGCTGCCATACTGCGATCCACTGAAGCTTATCCTTTGCTTGATGATTCGATAATAAATATATATATATATAATATATAACATAATCAATTTAAATTATCATCATATATGTTTGATAGTTTTTGTTGTTATATATTATTTATATATTTTATTAGGAGGAGGAGGTTAAATATGATATGGATTAGATATAACCTAATTAAACAGGTAGCCAAATGCATCGTCATCTTAATAGTGACGCGAATGTGTGATATTATATATCTTAAGAGTATAAGTCACATACAGTAGCCTAATGTTCTATCGTCATCTATTTAGTGACGCAGATATAAATTGTCAAAATATAATAAGTCTTGCTTGATAGCAAAACTTATGTCTCTTATTAAAGGCAAATGAAATGATATCTATGCATATTAAAGAAGAAAGAATTATAAAGCCATATAAATAAACATATTTTAATATGAAAAATATGAATCTAAAAACTACACAAGTCTTTTTTGGTAGCCAAATGAATCGTCATCTACTTAGTGACGCATATAATAAAATGTCAAATTAAAAGAGTCTTACTACAAGTCTTTTTTGGTAGCCAAATGAATCGTCATTTACTTAGTGACGCATATAATAAAATGTCAAATTAAAAGAGTCTTACTACAAGTCCCTTTATTAAAGGCGGCAAATTAAACGGTATATATATTTATTTTAAATATATATATACAATTTGAAAAAAAACTAAAACGAAAAATTGCATACATATTAAAAAGACTTTTAATATGAAAAATACGAGCCTAAAAACTACAAGTCACTTATGGTAGCCAAATGCATCGTCATCTTAATAGTGACGCGAATGTGAAAACAAATGCCGAGTGCTGAAGTTCCAGGTAAGAGCTTAGATATTATATATCTTAGGACTATAAGTCACATACAGTAGCCAAATGAATCGTCATCTATTTAGTGACGCAGATATAAATTGTCAAAATATAATAAGTCTTGCTTGATAGCAAAACTAATGTCTCTTATTAAAGGCAAATGAAATGATATCTATGCATATTAAATAAGAAGAAAGAATTATTAATACAAGTCATTTTTGGTAGCCAAATGAATCGTCATCTTACTTAGTGACGCATATAAACAAATCTCAAATTAAAAGAGTCTTATTTATATTATAAATATATACAAATATACAAAAAAAAATGTTCCATATGAAAAATTTGAGTCTAAAAACTACAAGTCCCTTATGGTTGCCAAATGGAATCGTCATCTACTTAGTGACGCTGATAAAAAATTGTCAAAGTAACAAGATTTACTAAAAGTTTCGAATTAATAAATGAAATGAATATGAAATGAAATGAAATGAAATGGAATGGAATGGAATGAAATGAAATGAAAT
The DNA here is from genome assembly GCF_018152505.1 of Drosophila elegans. Lineage (NCBI taxonomy): Eukaryota > Metazoa > Arthropoda > Insecta > Diptera > Drosophilidae > Drosophila > Drosophila elegans. The sequence goes on along the minus strand of NW_024545762.1, from coordinate 21,170 downwards.
GAAATTTAATATATTTAATATTAAAAAAATATATCTATATTCATTTGGGTAAATTGAGAATATCCATACAATGGATTGCTTATAGTAAAGCAACAAAATATATGGGTATTTCTCAGAACATATAATATTAATATGATTTTGTGAATTCCTATAATAAATAACATTCATATATATGAAAATGTTATCATATATCAATATTATTGATATATTATATATGGAATGTATGGAAAATATAAAATATTCCTTCAATTTCCTCAAGCATATGGAGGAAATTCATATGAAGGCAGACTTTTAGTACTGTAAACACGCAGTTTAAAGACGGCGTGTCCAAAAACATATATAGGGTAGTGCCTGTTGGCTGGCAACCAAATATATGGGTATTTCTCAGAACATATAAAATTAATATTATATTGTGAATACCTATAATAAATAACATTCATATATATGAAAATGTTGTAATATATCAATATATCAATATTATTGATATATTATATATGAAATGTATGGAAAATATAAAATATTCCTTCAATTTCCTCAAGTATATGGAGGAAATTCATATGAAGGAGACTTTTAGTACTGTAAACATGCAGTTTAAAGACGGCGTGTCCAAAAACATATATAGGGTAGTGCCTGTTGGCTGGCAACCAAATATATGGGTATTTCTCAGAACATATAAAATTAATATTATATTGTGAATACCTATAATAAATAACATTCATATATATGAAAATGTTGTAATATATCAATATATCAATATTATTGATATATTATATATGAAATGTATGGAAAATATAAAATATTCCTTCAATTTCCTCAAGTATATGGAGGAAATTCATATGAAGGGAGACTTTTAGTACTGTAAACATGCAGTTTAAAGACGGCGTGTCCAAAAACATATATAGGGTAGTGCCTGTTGGCTGGCAACCAAATATATGGGTATTTCTCAGAACATATATAATTAATATTATATTGTGAATACCTATAATAAATAACATTCATATATATGAAAATGTTGTAATAAATCAATATTATTGATATAATATATATGAAATGTATGGAAAATGTGAAACATATCGATATTGATCAATATTAGTTGAGATATCCCATATGTTGGGTGGCAAATAGAATTGAAAATACCCGATTTCAAGACAACGTGTCGAAAAACACATATAGGATGGTCAGTGGTTGTCCATCTATAGTTGAACAAAATTTATGATATCCATATAATTTTGTCAATTTAATAGCAAAATTAAATATTTTCCGTATGTTTTGTATCTTGATTCTTGCGAATACGAGACTTGGCTTGATACGGTTAATATTAAGTGTCATCACTTTTTAGATAATAATGTTGAAAACGAAAGCCAAGGTTGTATATATTATTATATGGCAACAATTGTTTTCCGACCTTTATCGTTAATCTAATTCAGGCTAATGTTATTATTAGTGCTGTTGTTATATATATTATATATATATTATAAATGTTTCATATGCGCTCGGTTTTATGTGATATATTACCAGAGAGTTATATGGAAATGATAGATTTTAAATTTATCATAAAAATACAAATGATTTAACTCAATATTTATATTGGTTAATCAAAAATAATTGGTACATGTGTGAAATATATATGTATGGCGAAATAAAATGATATTTTAAAATGAAATATGTAAATATGAATTATATTATAGAATTATATATGAAAAAATTCTAGTTACTGTGGGCAAACGTGGCGTGTAACAAATATAAAGAATTTTAAAACGATTATGAAGCTAAACAAAGATAGCCATATTCGTATCAAGATTATTTTCCTCCCTCCTAAATGCAATTTAAAGAAAAATACTCTATAATAAATTTTGTATTACTAATTTCTATTTTAAAAAAATATGAAAGTAATATGAATTAAAAACATTATTCTGGTTGATCCTGCCAGTAGTTATATGCTTGTCTCAAAGATTAAGCCATGCATGTCTAAGTACACACGAATTAAAAGTGAAACCGCAAAAGGCTCATTATATCAGTTATGGTTCCTTAGATCGTTAACAGTTACTTGGATAACTGTGGTAATTCTAGAGCTAATACATGCAATTAAAACATGAACCTTATGGGACATGTGCTTTTATTAGGCTAAAACCAAGCGATCGCAAGATCGTTATACTGGTTGAACTCTAGATAACATGCAGATCGTATGGTCTTGTACCGACGACAGATCTTTCAAATGTCTGCCCTATCAACTTTTGATGGTAGTATCTAGGACTACCATGGTTGCAACGGGTAACGGGGAATCAGGGTTCGATTCCGGAGAGGGAGCCTGAGAAACGGCTACCACATCTAAGGAAGGCAGCAGGCGCGTAAATTACCCACTCCCAGCTCGGGGAGGTAGTGACGAAAAATAACAATACAGGACTCATATCCGAGGCCCTGTAATTGGAATGAGTACACTTTAAATCCTTTAACAAGGACCAATTGGAGGGCAAGTCTGGTGCCAGCAGCCGCGGTAATTCCAGCTCCAATAGCGTATATTAAAGTTGTTGCGGTTAAAACGTTCGTAGTTGAACTTGTGCTTCATACGGGTAGTACAACTTACAATTGTGGTTAGTACTATACCTTTATGTATGTAAGCGTATTACCGGTGGAGTTCTTATATATGTTTAAATACTTGTATTTTTTCATATGTTCCTCCTATTTAAAAACCTGCATTAGTGCTCTTAAACGAGTGTTATTGTGGGCCGGTACAATTACTTTGAACAAATTAGAGTGCTTAAAGCAGGCTTCAAATGCCTGAATATTCTGTGCATGGGATAATGAAATAAGACCTCTGTTCTGCTTTCATTGGTTTTCAGATCAAGAGGTAATGATTAATAGAAGCAGTTTGGGGGCATTAGTATTACGACGCGAGAGGTGAAATTCTTGGACCGTCGTAAGACTAACTTAAGCGAAAGCATTTGCCAAAGATGTTTTCATTAATCAAGAACGAAAGTTAGAGGTTCGAAGGCGATCAGATACCGCCCTAGTTCTAACCATAAACGATGCCAGCTAGCAATTGGGTGTAGCTACTTTTATGGCTCTCTCAGTCGCTTCCCGGGAAACCAAAGCTTTTGGGCTCCGGGGGAAGTATGGTTGCAAAGCTGAAACTTAAAGGAATTGACGGAAGGGCACCACCAGGAGTGGAGCCTGCGGCTTAATTTGACTCAACACGGGAAAACTTACCAGGTCCGAACATAAGTGTGTAAGACAGATTGATAGCTCTTTCTCGAATCTATGGGTGGTGGTGCATGGCCGTTCTTAGTTCGTGGAGTGATTTGTCTGGTTAATTCCGATAACGAACGAGACTCAAATATATTAAATAGATATCTTCAGGATTATGGTGTTGAAGCTTATATAGCCTTCATTCATGGTGGCAGTAAAATGTTTATTGTGTTTGAATGTGTTTATATAAGTGGAGCCGTACCTGTTGGTTTGTCCCATTATAAGGACACTAGCTTCTTAAATGGACAAATTGCGTCTAGCAATAATGAGATTGAGCAATAACAGGTCTGTGATGCCCTTAGATGTCCTGGGCTGCACGCGCGCTACAATGAAAGTATCAACGTGTATTTCCTAGACCGAGAGGTCCGGGTAAACCGCTGAACCACTTTCATGCTTGGGATTGTGAACTGAAACTGTTCACATGAACTTGGAATTCCCAGTAAGTGTGAGTCATTAACTCGCATTGATTACGTCCCTGCCCTTTGTACACACCGCCCGTCGCTACTACCGATTGAATTATTTAGTGAGGTCTCCGGACGTGATCACTGTGACGCCTTGCGTGTTACGGTTGTTTCGCAAAAGTTGACCGAACTTGATTATTTAGAGGAAGTAAAAGTCGTAACAAGGTTTCCGTAGGTGAACCTGCGGAAGGATCATTATTGTATAATATCTTTACCGTTAACACAAAATTTTGTATTATTTAATAATACAAAAAAAAATAAATTTGCCAAAAAATATATTATATTATATAATCTATATATATATATATATATAAATATGTCAAAAAATATATCAAAAATATCTTATCTAATTTAAAGCGTTTTAATGAAAGAAAAAGTATAGTCCTATGGACTTAAATAGCTCGAGCAAATGGTGTCCAATGCCGAGTAATTATTATGAGATATCAATTACGAGTCGTGGGCGGAGGCTCTGATGTCCATAAAATAAAAATCGACCTGGCCAATCGATTAGAGATACAGATAGATAGAAGATATATATACGATATGTTAAATATATAATATATAATAGAATATAATATAATTACTTTGTGTGTATATGGACCATAATATACACGCGTTGCGCATATGTATTGTTCATCTAAGTTATGGGCATACATTGGTTAATGCAACAACCTAAAATATATAATGTTGTACCCGGTTAATAATCAGGTTAATGTTTTATATAAAATGCAATATATATCAAACTTAAATAGAAATAAAATGAAAAATGAAAATTGGTATTATATTGTTTATATGAAACTAAGACATTTCGCAACATTTATTTTAGGTATAAAAATACATTTATTGAAGGAATTGATATATGCCAGTAAAATGGTGTATTTTTAATTTCTTTCAATAAAAACACAATTGACGAAATTAAAAAAACAAATATTATAAAACTCTAAGCGGTGGATCACTCGGCTCATGGGTCGATGAAGAACGCAGCAAACTGTGCGTCATCGTGTGAACTGCAGGACACATGAACATCGACATTTTGAACGCATATCGCAGTCCATGCTGTTATGTACTTTAATTAATTTTATAGTGCTGCTTGGACTACATATGGTTGAGGGTTGTAAGACTATGCTAATTAAGTTGTTTATAAAATTTTTAAATAAAATTTATAAGCACATGGTATATTATTGGATAATTATTTATTATTCATAATATTAAAAAATATATGAAAAACATTAACTCACAATGGATGTGATAAACGAAGAAAAATATTTTCGTTTTCAATCAAATGATACTGAGAAATGTCTAGCATAAAAAATGTTGAAATATTTTTCATCTAGAATTGTCTCTTATTAATGATTAGAAATTCGAAAGCTATTGGAAATGTTATTGCTCTTCGTTGGTTCTTTATAATTATCGAATTTATAAAATGTTTTCTCATTATATTTAAAGAATTAATTAATAAAAAGTTATATACAACCTCAACTCATATGGGACTACCCCCTGAATTTAAGCATATTAATTAGGGGAGGAAAAGAAACTAACAAGGATTTTCTTAGTAGCGGCGAGCGAAAAGAAATCAGTTCAGCACTAAGTCACTTTGTCTATATGGCAAATGTGAGATGCAGTGTATGGAGCGTCAATATTCTAGTATGAGAAATTAACGATTTAAGTCCTTCTTAAATGAGGCCATTTACCCATAGAGGGTGCCAGGCCCGTATAACGTTAATGATTACTAGATGATGTTTCCAAAGAGTCGTGTTGCTTGATAGTGCAGCACTAAGTGGGTGGTAAACTCCATCTAAAACTAAATATAACCATGAGACCGATAGTAAACAAGTACCGTGAGGGAAAGTTGAAAAGAACTCTGAATAGAGAGTTAAACAGTACGTGAAACTGCTTAGAGGTTAAGCCCGATGAACCTGAATATCCATTATGGAAAATTCATCATTAAAATTGTAATATTTAAACAATATTATGATAATAGTGTGCATTTTTTCCATATAAGGACATTGTAATCTATTAACATACAAAATTTATCATAAAATATGGCTTATAGTTTAATCCAATTAAAATGCTTGCGTTTTAACACAGATTAAATGTCATTAATTTGATAAAGTGTTGATAGATTTATATGAATACAGTGCGTTAATTTTTCGGAATTATATAATGGCATAATTATCATTGATTTTTGTGTTTATTATAAGCACTTGTATGATTAACAATGCGAAAGATTCAGGATACCTTCGGGACCCGTCTTGAAACACGGACCAAGGAGTCTAACATATGTGCAAGTTATTGGGATATAAACCTAATAGCGTAATTAACTTGACTAATAATGGGATTAGTTTTTAACTATTTATAGCTAATTAACACAATCCCGGGGCGTTCTATATAGTTATGTATAATGATATTTATATTATTTATGCCTCTAACTGGAACGTACCTTGAGCATATATGCTGTGACCCGAAAGATGGTGAACTATACTTGATCAGGTTGAAGTCAGGGGAAACCCTGATGGAAGACCGAAACAGTTCTGACGTGCAAATCGATTGTCAGAATTGAGTATAGGGGCGAAAGACCAATCGAACCATCTAGTAGCTGGTTCCTTCCGAAGTTTCCCTCAGGATAGCTGGTGCATTTTAATGTTATATAAAATAATCTTATCTGGTAAAGCGAATGATTAGAGGCCTTAGGGTCGAAACGATCTTAACCTATTCTCAAACTTTAAATGGGTAAGAACCTTAACTTTCTTGATATGAAGTTTAAGGTTATGATATAATGTGCCCAGTGGGCCACTTTTGGTAAGCAGAACTGGCGCTGTGGGATGAACCAAACGTAATGTTACGGTGCCCAAATTAACAACTCATGCAGATACCATGAAAGGCGTTGGTTGCTTAAAACAGCAGGACGGTGATCATGGAAGTCGAAATCCGCTAAGGAGTGTGTAACAACTCACCTGCCGAAGCAACTAGCCCTTAAAATGGATGGCGCTTAAGTTGTATACCTATACATTACCGCTAAAGTAGATGATTTATATTACTTGTAATATAAATTTTGAAACTTTAGTGAGTAGGAAGGTACAATGGTATGCGTAGAAGTGTTTGGCGTAAGCCTGCATGGAGCTGCCATTGGTACAGATCTTGGTGGTAGTAGCAAATAATCGAATGAGACCTTGGAGGACTGAAGTGGAGAAGGGTTTCGTGTGAACAGTGGTTGATCACGAGTTAGTCGGTCCTAAGTTCAAGGCGAAAGCCGAAAATTTTCAAGTAAAACAAAAAGCAAACTATTAAGAAACACAAATAATAATAAAAGGCAAAAATAATATACTTGAATAATTTTGAACGAAAGGGAATACGGTTCCAATTCCGTAACCTGTTGAGTATCCGTTTGTTATTAAATATGGGCCTCGTGCTCATCCTGGCAACAGGAACGACCATAAAGAAGCCGTCGAGAGATATCGGAAGAGTTTTCTTTTCTGTTTTATAGCCGTACTACCATGGAAGTCTTTCGCAGAGAGATATGGTAGATGGGCTAGAAGAGCATGACATATACTGTTGTGTCGATATTTTCTCCTCGGACCTTGAAAATTTATGGTGGGGACACGCAAACTTCTCAACAGGCCGTACCAATATCCGCAGCTGGTCTCCAAGGTGAAGAGTCTCTAGTCGATAGAATAATGTAGGTAAGGGAAGTCGGCAAATTAGATCCGTAACTTCGGGATAAGGATTGGCTCTGAAGATTGAGATAGTCGGGCTTGATTGGGAAACAATAACATGGTTTATGTGCTCGTTCTGGGTAAATAGAGTTTCTTTCATTTATGGAAGTTACTTGTTCCCCGGATAGTTTAGTTACGTAGCCAATTGTGGAACTTTCTTGCTAAAATTTTTAAGAATACTAATTGGGTCAAACCAATTAGTTCTTATTAATTATAACGATTATCAATTAACAATCAATTCAGAACTGGCACGGACTTGGGGAATCCGACTGTCTAATTAAAACAAAGCATTGTGATGGCCCTAGCGGGTGTTGACACAATGTGATTTCTGCCCAGTGCTCTGAATGTCAAAGTGAAGAAATTCAAGTAAGCGCGGGTCAACGGCGGGAGTAACTATGACTCTCTTAAGGTAGCCAAATGCCTCGTCATCTAATTAGTGACGCGCATGAATGGATTAACGAGATTCCTACTGTCCCTATCTACTATCTAGCGAAACCACAGCCAAGGGAACGGGCTTGGAATAATTAGCGGGGAAAGAAGACCCTTTTGAGCTTGACTCTAATCTGGCAGTGTAAGGAGACATAAGAGGTGTAGAATAAGTGGGAGATATTAGACCTCGGTTTGGTATCGCCAATGAAATACCACTACTCTTATTGTTTCCTTACTTACTTGATTAAATGGAACGTGTATCATTTCCTAGCCATTATACGGATATATTTATTATATCTTATGGTATTGGGTTTTGATGCAAGCTTCTTGATCAAAGTATCACGAGTTTGTTATATAATCGCAAACAAATTCTTTAATAAAAGGAGTGCATTTATGTATTTTTGATTTGAAAATTTGGTATAACTCCAATTACTCAGGTATGATCCAATTCAAGGACATTGCCAGGTAGGGAGTTTGACTGGGGCGGTACATCTCTCAAATAATAACGGAGGTGTCCCAAGGCCAGCTCAGTGCGGACAGAAACCACACATAGAGCAAAAGGGCAAATGCTGACTTGATCTCGGTGTTCAGTACACACAGGGACAGCAAAAGCTCGGCCTATCGATCCTTTTGGTTTAAAGAGTTTTTAACAAGAGGTGTCAGAAAAGTTACCATAGGGATAACTGGCTTGTGGCGGCCAAGCGTTCATAGCGACGTCGCTTTTTGATCCTTCGATGTCGGCTCTTCCTATCATTGTGAAGCAAAATTCACCAAGCGTTGGATTGTTCACCCATGCAAGGGAACGTGAGCTGGGTTTAGACCGTCGTGAGACAGGTTAGTTTTACCCTACTAATGACAAAACGTTGTTGCGACAGCATTCCTGCGTAGTACGAGAGGAACCGCAGGTACGGACCAATGGCACAATACTTGTTCGAGCGAACAGTGGTATGACGCTACGTCCGTTGGATTATGCCTGAACGCCTCTAAGGTCGTATCCGTGCTGGACTGCAATGATAAATAAGGGGCAATTTGCATTGTATGGCTTTCTAAACCATTTAAAGTTTATAATTTATTTTATGAACGACAATGGATGTGATGCCAATGTAATTTGTAACATAGTAAATTGGGAGGATCTTCGATCACCTGATGCCGCGCTAGTTACATATAAAAACATTATTTAATACAATGACAAAGCCTAGAATCAATTGTAAACGACTTTTGTAACAGGCAAGGTGTTGTAAGTGGTTGAGCAGCTGCCATACTGCGATCCACTGAAGCTTATCCTTTGCTTGATGATTCGATAATAAATATATATATATATAATATATAACATAATCAATTTAAATTATCATCATATATGTTTGATAGTTTTTGTTGTTATATATTATTTATATATTTTATTAGGAGGAGGAGGTTAAATATGATATGGATTAGATATAACCTAATTAAACAGGTAGCCAAATGCATCGTCATCTTAATAGTGACGCGAATGTGTGATATTATATATCTTAAGAGTATAAGTCACATACAGTAGCCTAATGTTCTATCGTCATCTATTTAGTGACGCAGATATAAATTGTCAAAATATAATAAGTCTTGCTTGATAGCAAAACTTATGTCTCTTATTAAAGGCAAATGAAATGATATCTATGCATATTAAAGAAGAAAGAATTATAAAGCCATATAAATAAACATATTTTAATATGAAAAATATGAATCTAAAAACTACACAAGTCTTTTTTGGTAGCCAAATGAATCGTCATCTACTTAGTGACGCATATAATAAAATGTCAAATTAAAAGAGTCTTACTACAAGTCTTTTTTGGTAGCCAAATGAATCGTCATTTACTTAGTGACGCATATAATAAAATGTCAAATTAAAAGAGTCTTACTACAAGTCCCTTTATTAAAGGCGGCAAATTAAACGGTATATATATTTATTTTAAATATATATATACAATTTGAAAAAAAAATAAAACGAAAAATTGCATACATATTAAAAAGACTTTTAATATGAAAAATACGAGCCTAAAAACTACAAGTCACTTATGGTAGCCAAATGCATCGTCATCTTAATAGTAACAGTCGCGATCGAACTCTCGTTGAGTACAGACGTGCCTACGGACCGCCGCGAACGCGAACACGCGAACAAAGCAAACAAGACAAATCGTCAACAACATCATAACATCCGATACAACAACCGTTACGGTGTCAGCCAGCTGCGCTGTGATTGGCCACTGCTATCGCGTGATCAAGCCACAGCGTGAACTTTTTGCGTGCAGGTGCATAAGCACCGGTACACATACACACACTCACACGCAAGCGCCTGTGCGTGTTATCTTTTCGTGCTACTGTTTAACCAACAACAACAACACAGCCAAGCGCAAACAGTTTAAGCTTGCCTTACAGGCAGCTTACTCGTTCCCCCCCCCTCCCCCGCTCTCCTCACCCTTGCCATGGATTGGCAAGCTGCGCCTAGTGACAGGCTGTCAAGCAAGACAGGCAACAACAACAACAAGAGGAAGAAGAAGAACTCTTCAGGAGACGACTCGGACTCCTCTGGATCTCTCGAATCTGGGGAAATTAAGCGCAAACCTGTACGGAAAACTACTCAACTCGCAGCATCGGTCTTGCCTGAGGGACCAAGCACCAGCAAAGCAGCAAGGGCGGCCCTGTACAGTAACAGGTTTGCAGCACTTTCTTCTGATGACGATGATGAAGAGGTAGAGGACAACGAGGAATATACGCCCACAGACGAGGAGCTGAAGATGGAACTGGACAAGGTAATGAAATCCACAATCAAAAAGCGAGTCGACGAGCCCAAGGTAATCAGACCACCCCCGATATTTATACCTGATGTGACCAACTTCAAAGCCCTGACCAAATCAATTGCTACCGTCCTCGGCAATAACGTTGAGGTCACATACAAGGCGACCAGGAATAACAATGTCAGAGTCATGACTCAGGATAAGGCAAGTTACTCCGCCCTGAAGGAATTCCTCAATGAGAACAACAAGCGATACCACACGTTCCAGCCCCGTGATGAACGCGCCTACCGCATTGTCATTAAAGGCCTCCACTACTCCACCGAGCTAGATGACATCAAAGCAGGACTTCAAAGCCAAGGGCACAAGGTGAGAGATCTGTACAACCTCACCCAAAAAGTCACCAAGAAGCCACTTAACATTTTCTTTGTAAATCTCGAGCCGGCTAACAACAACAAAGAGGCCTACCAGGTTAAGCGTCTCTGCAGCTCAGTGGTGACCATAGAGCCCCCAATAAAATTTAATGATGTGCCCCAGTGCTATCGCTGTCAGGGGTTCGGGCACACTCAGAGGTACTGCCATCTAGAGGAGAGATGTGTTAAATGCGGAGCCGGTCACTCCTCGACGGACTGCACTAAGATCGGTAGCGAACCAGCGTACTGCCTGCACTGCCAAGGCCCACATCCTGCATCCTACAAAGGCTGCCCTGCGTATAAGAAGGCCAAAAGTCTGCAAGCTCCTAGGCAGCCAGCCCCTAGGGCCCAACAACCCGCCAAATCTCGCATGGTTGACCCCTCTATCAGCTTTGCCAACGTGGCAAGGAATTCTGTAGCCCCCGAGAAGCCCCAGCAGCAAGCTCCACCTGAAGCCACCCAAGACTACATGATGGCAGCTATGATGTCACGTATGGAAGGTCTGTTGGAAAAGATGATGGACCGGATATTCAAGCAAATGACGGAGATGTTCACCTCCATCCTTGCCAAGGTCTGCAAATAGGCCTGCGAATAGTTCTTTGGAACGCGAACGGCCTGATAAGTAGCAGGCCAGAGGTGGAACATTTTGTCCACACCAATAACATAGACATACTCCTCATATCCGAAACCCATTTTACCAGCAGATCCTACTTCAGGCTTCACGGCTACGACCTTGTTCACGCTGACCATCCCAACGGCAGTGCACGCGGCGGAGCGGCTATATTGATAAAATCAGGGATAAAATTCAATGAGCTGGCTACCCTGCAAGAAGACTGGGTTCAGTGCGCCAAAATAAACCTCCCCAGCCCTCTTGGAGATCTAACCATTGCTGCAGCGTACCTCCCTCCCAGACACAGGGTGTCCGAAGAACAATTCGAACTACTGCTGAGTAGTTTGGGTAACAGATTTTTAATTGGAGGTGACTTTAACGCAAAACACCAATGGTGGGGATCTCGGATTAACAACCCTAAAGGTCGTGGCCTGCTTCGATGCATGCAGCGAAACGGCATAGATTGCCACAGCACTGGTGAGCCCACTTATTGGCCTACTGACGCATCGAAGCTCCCAGACATCTTGGATATTGCCCTCTCCAAAGGCTTTGATCGCTCCAAAGTCTCGTGCTCTTCTAATGCGGACCTCTTTTCTGATCACAGCGCAGTTGAACTGCGACTAAATCTTCCGGCAATCAGGAAAGGTTCGCGGACCAGAATGATTAGAAAGAGTACGTGTCCGGCTGCCTATAAAGCATGGATGACGGAGAACATCGACCCTCTTCAAGAGCTCACTACCACCGAGCATATTGATGCTGCCATCATAGAGCTGACGCAGCAGATGTGCAACGCTGCTACACATGCATCGCCGAGAATCCCCACCACACCTAAACCTCCCACTAAGGATCTGCATCTCTGGTCTCCTGATGTTGCTGCACTGGTTGCAGAAAAGAGGCGGCTACGAAGAGTCTGGTTTCTGTCCAGAAACCCGAGGGATAAGTGCGCCTTTAATAGAGCCGCTAAGCAGCTAAAGGAAGATCTACTCAGGCTCAGGCAGAGCGCGTTTGAGGAATTCCTGGCCAACGTCGAACCTGGCGATCCGCAGCATAATCTCTGGCGAGTCACTAGACACATAAAGCGGCCAACACGACGGGCTGCTCCTGTCAAACGTGCTAATGGAGACTGGTGTCGCACCGAATTGGATCAAGCCGAGGCGTTTGCTGAGCACCTGCGTTCGACTTTCACGCCAAATATAAGGTGCAGTGAGCTTGACATCGCTGAAACTGATCGTGTCCTTGCCAGCAGCATCAATGATGACAGCAGTAGAACCACGTTGGACCATGTAACCGCTGAAGAGATCGAACTGGAGGTGAAAGAGCTAAAAACAAACAAATCGCCTGGCGCTGATGGCATTGAAGCGCTTGCTATCAAGCTCCTTCCAGCTCCTTGCTTTCAAATGCTGGCCAACACCTTCAACAGATGCTTCCAACTGGGTCATTTTCCAACCCCATGGAAAACAGCAGAGGTAATCATGATCCACAAACCCGGTAAGCCTGAAGCAAACCTTGCATCATATCGTCCGATCAGTTTGCTGGCGATACTCTCCAAAATACTTGAAAGAGTATTTTTGCGTAGAGTGTTGCCAGTTCTGGATGAGGCTGAACTGATCCCGGATCATCAGTTTGGCTTCAGGCGTTCCCACTCCACACCGGAACAGTGCCATCGTCTGGTTCGAGCCATCCTTAAAGCGTTTGAGGAAAGGAAATACTGCTGTGCTGTTCTGCTGGATGTTAAGCAGGCTTTTGACCGCGTCTGGCACCCTGGGCTGCTGCAGAAAATCAAGAGTATTCTACCACACTCCCACTACGCCTTCGTCCGCTCGTACCTTGAGGGCAGGACCTTTTACGTTAGATGCGGCGAGACTAGGTCGACCACTAAGGACATCAAAGCCGGGGTACCTCAAGGCAGCGTATTGGGGCCTGTGCTTTATACGATTTTCACGGCGGACCTACCCATCACAGTTCCAAATGGTCTCATTGTCGCCACCTACGCGGACGATACTGCCTTCCTCGCCACTGCAGATCTCCCTCAGGAAGCCTCGAGTATTCTGCAGAGGCAGTTAAATGCCCTCGAGCCCTGGCTACGTAGGTGGAACATCACTGTGAACGCCGAGAAATCCACACAGACTACGTTCGCGCTACGACCCGGGAACTGCCCGCCTGTTAGCCTCAATGGGGAGGCCATCCCCGATGACCCTACACCAAAGTACTTGGGTATGACACTCGACAGGCGGCTGACATGGCGCGCCCATATTCTGCGCAAAAGGAAACTGGTGGTGGATAGATTGCGTCAGTATCAGTGGCTGATTGGGAGGCGATCTAAGCTAAGAGTAAATTTTAAGCTCCTTGTTTACAAGACCATCATCAAGCCAATCTGGACTTACGGCATCCAGTTGTGGGGTACTGCCAGTACGACAAACCGTAAGGCAATCCAAAGGGTACAGAACAAGGCTCTGCGGATGGTCTCGGGTGCCCACCCGTTCCACGACAACCAGACCATTCACGAGGTACTTGGCGTCCCTTGGGTCACGGAGGAAATAAAAAAGTTCAGCCAAAAATACGTAAATAGGCTGTACAACCATCCCAACGTCCTTGCCATCGACATCCTGGACAACAGCCAAATTAGAAGAAGACTCCGGAGAACCCACCCGTTGGACCTCGTACTGGACTAGGATCTGCAGTTAATTCCCTCTGTTATTTGTTATTTGATACTATATGAAATTTATCTATTGTAAAATGTGAATGTATTATCCCTAAAATTTAATTATTGTCTAATTTGGACAGATTTTAAATAAATAATATGATTATGAAAAAAAAAAAAAAAAAAAAAAAATCTTAATAGTGACGCGAATGTGAAAACAAATGCCGAGTGCTGAAGTTCCAGGTAAGAGCTTAGATATTATATATCTTAGGACTATAAGTCACATACAGTAGCCAAATGAATCGTCATCTATTTAGTGACGCAGATATAAATTGTCAAAATATAATAAGTCTTGCTTGATAGCAAAACTAATGTCTCTTATTAAAGGCAAATGAAATGATATCTATGCATATTAAATAAGAAGAAAGAATTATTAATACAAGTCATTTTTGGTAGCCAAATGAATCGTCATCTTACTTAGTGACGCATATAAACAAATCTCAAATTAAAAGAGTCTTATTTATATTATAAATATATACAAATATACAAAAAAAAATGTTCCATATGAAAAATTTGAGTCTAAAAACTACAAGTCCCTTATGGTTGCCAAATGGAATCGTCATCTACTTAGTGACGCTGATAAAAAATTGTCAAAGTAACAAGATTTACTAAAAGTTTCGAATTAATAAATGAAATGAATATGAAATGAAATGAAATGAAATGGAATGGAATGGAATGAAATGAAATGAAATGAAATTTAATATATTTAATATTAAAAAAATATATCTATATTCATTTGGGTAAATTGAGAATATCCATACAATGGATTGCTTATAGTAAAGCAACAAAATATATGGGTATTTCTCAGAACATATAATATTAATATGATTTTGTGAATTCCTATAATAAATAACATTCATATATATGAAAATGTTATCATATATCAATATTATTGATATATTATATATGGAATGTATGGAAAATATAAAATATTCCTTCAATTTCCTCAAGCATATGGAGGAAATTCATATGAAAGGCAGACTTTTAGTACTGTAAACACGCAGTTTAAAGACGGCGTGTCCAAAAACATATATAGGGTAGTGCCTGTTGGCTGGCAACCAAATATATGGGTATTTCTCAGAACATATAAAATTAATATTATATTGTGAATACCTATAATAAATAACATTCATATATATGAAAATGTTGTAATATATCAATATTATTGATATATTATATATGAAATGTATGGAAAATATAAAATATTCCTTCAATTTCCTCAAGTATATGGAGGAAATTCATATGAAGGGAGACTTTTAGTACTGTAAACATGCAGTTTAAAGACGGCGTGTCCAAAAACATATATAGGGTAGTGCCTGTTGGCTGGCAACCAAATATATGGGTATTTCTCAGAACATATAAAATTAATATTATATTGTGAATACCTATAATAAATAACATTCATATATATGAAAATGTTGTAATATATCAATATTATTGATATATTATATATGAAATGTATGGAAAATATAAAATATTCCTTCAATTTCCTCAAGTATATGGAGGAAATTCATATGAAGGGAGACTTTTAGTACTGTAAACATGCAGTTTAAAGACGGCGTGTCCAAAAACATATATAGGGTAGTGCCTGTTGGCTGGCAACCAAATATATGGGTATTTCTCAGAACATATATAATTAATATTATATTGTGAATACCTATAATAAATAACATTCATATATATGAAAATGTTGTAATAAATCAATATTATTGATATAATATATATGAAATGTATGGAAAATGTGAAACATATCGATATTGATCAATATTAGTTGAGATATCCCATATGTTGGGTGGCAAATAGAATTGAAAATACCCGATTTCAAGACAACGTGTCGAAAAACACATATAGGATGGTCAGTGGTTGTCCATCTATAGTTGAACAAAATTTATGATATCCATATAATTTTGTCAATTTAATAGCAAAATTAAATATTTTCCGTATGTTTTGTATCTTGATTCTTGCGAATACGAGACTTGGCTTGATACGGTTAATATTAAGTGTCATCACTTTTTAGATAATAATGTTGAAAACGAAAGCCAAGGTTGTATATATTATTATATGGCAACAATTGTTTTCCGACCTTTATCGTTAATCTAATTCAGGCTAATGTTATTATTAGTGCTGTTGTTATATATATTATATATATATTATAAATGTTTCATATGCGCTCGGTTTTATGTGATATATTACCAGAGAGTTATATGGAAATGATAGATTTTAAATTTATCATAAAAATACAAATGATTTAACTCAATATTTATATTGGTTAATCAAAAATAATTGGTACATGTGTGAAATATATATGTATGGCGAAATAAAATGATATTTTAAAATGAAATATGTAAATATGAATTATATTATAGAATTATATATGAAAAAATTCTAGTTACTGTGGGCAAACGTGGCGTGTAACAAATATAAAGAATTTTAAAACGATTATGAAGCTAAACAAAGATAGCCATATTCGTATCAAGATTATTTTCCTCCCTCCTAAATGCAATTTAAAGAAAAATACTCTATAATAAATTTTGTATTACTAATTTCTATTTTAAAAAAATATGAAAGTAATATGAATTAAAAACATTATTCTGGTTGATCCTGCCAGTAGTTATATGCTTGTCTCAAAGATTAAGCCATGCATGTCTAAGTACACACGAATTAAAAGTGAAACCGCAAAAGGCTCATTATATCAGTTATGGTTCCTTAGATCGTTAACAGTTACTTGGATAACTGTGGTAATTCTAGAGCTAATACATGCAATTAAAACATGAACCTTATGGGACATGTGCTTTTATTAGGCTAAAACCAAGCGATCGCAAGATCGTTATACTGGTTGAACTCTAGATAACATGCAGATCGTATGGTCTTGTACCGACGACAGATCTTTCAAATGTCTGCCCTATCAACTTTTGATGGTAGTATCTAGGACTACCATGGTTGCAACGGGTAACGGGGAATCAGGGTTCGATTCCGGAGAGGGAGCCTGAGAAACGGCTACCACATCTAAGGAAGGCAGCAGGCGCGTAAATTACCCACTCCCAGCTCGGGGAGGTAGTGACGAAAAATAACAATACAGGACTCATATCCGAGGCCCTGTAATTGGAATGAGTACACTTTAAATCCTTTAACAAGGACCAATTGGAGGGCAAGTCTGGTGCCAGCAGCCGCGGTAATTCCAGCTCCAATAGCGTATATTAAAGTTGTTGCGGTTAAAACGTTCGTAGTTGAACTTGTGCTTCATACGGGTAGTACAACTTACAATTGTGGTTAGTACTATACCTTTATGTATGTAAGCGTATTACCGGTGGAGTTCTTATATATGTTTAAATACTTGTATTTTTTCATATGTTCCTCCTATTTAAAAACCTGCATTAGTGCTCTTAAACGAGTGTTATTGTGGGCCGGTACAATTACTTTGAACAAATTAGAGTGCTTAAAGCAGGCTTCAAATGCCTGAATATTCTGTGCATGGGATAATGAAATAAGACCTCTGTTCTGCTTTCATTGGTTTTCAGATCAAGAGGTAATGATTAATAGAAGCAGTTTGGGGGCATTAGTATTACGACGCGAGAGGTGAAATTCTTGGACCGTCGTAAGACTAACTTAAGCGAAAGCATTTGCCAAAGATGTTTTCATTAATCAAGAACGAAAGTTAGAGGTTCGAAGGCGATCAGATACCGCCCTAGTTCTAACCATAAACGATGCCAGCTAGCAATTGGGTGTAGCTACTTTTATGGCTCTCTCAGTCGCTTCCCGGGAAACCAAAGCTTTTGGGCTCCGGGGGAAGTATGGTTGCAAAGCTGAAACTTAAAGGAATTGACGGAAGGGCACCACCAGGAGTGGAGCCTGCGGCTTAATTTGACTCAACACGGGAAAACTTACCAGGTCCGAACATAAGTGTGTAAGACAGATTGATAGCTCTTTCTCGAATCTATGGGTGGTGGTGCATGGCCGTTCTTAGTTCGTGGAGTGATTTGTCTGGTTAATTCCGATAACGAACGAGACTCAAATATATTAAATAGATATCTTCAGGATTATGGTGTTGAAGCTTATATAGCCTTCATTCATGGTGGCAGTAAAATGTTTATTGTGTTTGAATGTGTTTATATAAGTGGAGCCGTACCTGTTGGTTTGTCCCATTATAAGGACACTAGCTTCTTAAATGGACAAATTGCGTCTAGCAATAATGAGATTGAGCAATAACAGGTCTGTGATGCCCTTAGATGTCCTGGGCTGCACGCGCTACAATGAAAGTATCAACGTGTATTTCCTAGACCGAGAGGTCCGGGTAAACCGCTGAACCACTTTCATGCTTGGGATTGTGAACTGAAACTGTTCACATGAACTTGGAATTCCCAGTAAGTGTGAGTCATTAACTCGCATTGATTACGTCCCTGCCCTTTGTACACACCGCCCGTCGCTACTACCGATTGAATTATTTAGTGAGGTCTCCGGACGTGATCACTGTGACGCCTTGCGTGTTACGGTTGTTTCGCAAAAGTTGACCGAACTTGATTATTTAGAGGAAGTAAAAGTCGTAACAAGGTTTCCGTAGGTGAACCTGCGGAAGGATCATTATTGTATAATATCTTTACCGTTAACACAAAATTTTGTATTATTTAATAATACAAAAAAAAATAAATTTGCCAAAAAATATATTATATTATATAATCTATATATATATATATATATAAATATGTCAAAAAATATATCAAAAATATCTTATCTAATTTAAAGCGTTTTAATGAAAGAAAAAGTATAGTCCTATGGACTTAAATAGCTCGAGCAAATGGTGTCCAATGCCGAGTAATTATTATGAGATATCAATTACGAGTCGTGGGCGGAGGCTCTGATGTCCATAAAATAAAAATCGACCTGGCCAATCGATTAGAGATACAGATAGATAGAAGATATATATACGATATGTTAAATATATAATATATAATAGAATATAATATAATTACTTTGTGTGTATATGGACCATAATATACACGCGTTGCGCATATGTATTGTTCATCTAAGTTATGGGCATACATTGGTTAATGCAACAACCTAAAATATATAATGTTGTACCCGGTTAATAATCAGGTTAATGTTTTATATAAAATGCAATATATATCAAACTTAAATAGAAATAAAATGAAAAATGAAAATTGGTATTATATTGTTTATATGAAACTAAGACATTTCGCAACATTTATTTTAGGTATAAAAATACATTTATTGAAGGAATTGATATATGCCAGTAAAATGGTGTATTTTTAATTTCTTTCAATAAAAACACAATTGACGAAATTAAAAAAACAAATATTATAAAACTCTAAGCGGTGGATCACTCGGCTCATGGGTCGATGAAGAACGCAGCAAACTGTGCGTCATCGTGTGAACTGCAGGACACATGAACATCGACATTTTGAACGCATATCGCAGTCCATGCTGTTATGTACTTTAATTAATTTTATAGTGCTGCTTGGACTACATATGGTTGAGGGTTGTAAGACTATGCTAATTAAGTTGTTTATAAAATTTTTAAATAAAATTTATAAGCACATGGTATATTATTGGATAATTATTTATTATTCATAATATTAAAAAATATATGAAAAACATTAACTCACAATGGATGTGATAAACGAAGAAAAATATTTTCGTTTTCAATCAAATGATACTGAGAAATGTCTAGCATAAAAAATGTTGAAATATTTTTCATCTAGAATTGTCTCTTATTAATGATTAGAAATTCGAAAGCTATTGGAAATGTTATTGCTCTTCGTTGGTTCTTTATAATTATCGAATTTATAAAATGTTTTCTCATTATATTTAAAGAATTAATTAATAAAAAGTTATATACAACCTCAACTCATATGGGACTACCCCCTGAATTTAAGCATATTAATTAGGGGAGGAAAAGAAACTAACAAGGATTTTCTTAGTAGCGGCGAGCGAAAAGAAATCAGTTCAGCACTAAGTCACTTTGTCTATATGGCAAATGTGAGATGCAGTGTATGGAGCGTCAATATTCTAGTATGAGAAATTAACGATTTAAGTCCTTCTTAAATGAGGCCATTTACCCATAGAGGGTGCCAGGCCCGTATAACGTTAATGATTACTAGATGATGTTTCCAAAGAGTCGTGTTGCTTGATAGTGCAGCACTAAGTGGGTGGTAAACTCCATCTAAAACTAAATATAACCATGAGACCGATAGTAAACAAGTACCGTGAGGGAAAGTTGAAAAGAACTCTGAATAGAGAGTTAAACAGTACGTGAAACTGCTTAGAGGTTAAGCCCGATGAACCTGAATATCCATTATGGAAAATTCATCATTAAAATTGTAATATTTAAACAATATTATGATAATAGTGTGCATTTTTTCCATATAAGGACATTGTAATCTATTAACATACAAAATTTATCATAAAATATGGCTTATAGTTTAATCCAATTAAAATGCTTGCGTTTTAACACAGATTAAATGTCATTAATTTGATAAAGTGTTGATAGATTTATATGAATACAGTGCGTTAATTTTTCGGAATTATATAATGGCATAATTATCATTGATTTTTGTGTTTATTATAAGCACTTGTATGATTAACAATGCGAAAGATTCAGGATACCTTCGGGACCCGTCTTGAAACACGGACCAAGGAGTCTAACATATGTGCAAGTTATTGGGATATAAACCTAATAGCGTAATTAACTTGACTAATAATGGGATTAGTTTTTTAACTATTTATAGCTAATTAACACAATCCCGGGCGTTCTATATAGTTATGTATAATGATATTTATATTATTTATGCCTCTAACTGGAACGTACCTTGAGCTA
>NW_024545761.1:0-844 GCF_018152505.1 Drosophila elegans | reverse complement strand
CAGCTGCCATACTGCGATCCACTGGAAAACATCCTTTCTTGATGATTCGATAATAAATATATATATATATAATATATATAACATAATCAATTTAAATTATCATCATATATGTTTGATAGTTTTTGTTGATATATATTATTTATATATTACTAATAGAGGAGGAGGTTAATATGATATGGATTAGATATAACCCTAATTAAACAGGTAGCCAAAATGCATCGTCATCTTAATAGTGACGCGAATGTGTGATATTATATATCTTAAGAAGTAAAAGTCACATACAGTAGCTTTAATGTTCTATCGTCATCCATTTAGAGACGCAGATATAAGTGTCAAAATATAATAAGTCTTGCTTGATAGCAAACTTATGTCTCTTATTAAAGGCAAATGAAATGATATCTATGCATATTAAAAGAAGAAGAATTATAAAAGCCATATAAATAAACATATTTTAATATGGAAAAATATGAATCTAAAAACTACCTGATCTTTTTGGTAGCCAAATGAATCGTCATCTACTTAGTGACGCATATAATAAAATGTCAAATTAAAAAATTTAGTCTTACTAGAGTCCCTTTATTAAAAAGGCGGCAAATTAAACGGTATATATATTTATTTTAAATATATATATACAATTTGAAAAAAACTAAAACGAAAAATTGCATACATATTAAAAAGACTTTTAATATGAAAAAATACGTAAGCACAAAACTACAAGTCACTTATGGTAGCCGCCTCACTTCGTCATCTTAATAGTGACGCGAATGTGAAAACAAATGCCGAGTGCTGAAGTTCCAGGTAAGAGCTTGGAGTATTATATATCTTAGGACTATAGGGTCACATA